>NC_088414.1:2559973-2594544 GCF_034236695.1 Oncorhynchus nerka | reverse complement strand
AAATGTGATCCACATGTATTCGATGTCGAAATTGTCAGTCATTTGCAGTGATGGATTTAAAGCATTACCACGACTACATCTATATTATTCAATTATTGCACACACACTGCTTGGGCTGCCAACGAGCGTCTGCATAGCAAAGGGCTAAAATAGAAGACAGTTCTATTTCTGATGCAGATCCCACTGCAAGTCCTGCCTCTCCCATCTCCTCATTGGTTTATAGAAGCAGGTACCAACGTGCCATCTCCTCATTGGTTATACCCACGTGGGTGACTGAAAAACCAAAGAGGTCAGTGGCGGTAAGGCACCTAATTTATGAAAGTTGCCAATCGCAATATAGAATCAAGAGAAGGAAAAGACTGGAAGGAGGAGAGATGACTAGAAACGATTCGGTTGACCGTTTTATGTGTGGATTAATTGGTGGTGTAAAGGACCTTGGTTCACACAGGATCATGTTTGGCGAGTCAGTGGACAAGTATCCTGCCTCTATTGTATTGAGTTTAGCAGTAACTGCAAAAAGTTACTGTGAAACCAAGGTAAATGGCAGTAACTGAACTTCCTGCCTTTTAGCTTGGTTTCAACCTGCCCTTGGCTGCAGTTACTGCGTTTTACCTTTGTATCATATTATTCTATTCTGATAGTGATACAATCGAACCTGTATGACACTGACGGACAGCTACACACACATACATTGCTAATCTAGGGATACAACACCATGGCACAGCATTCCCGGGGGGAAATGATGGTTCAACTTGATCTGAAACGCCGACATCCAGACACTGGTAAGAACTAGCTAGCTAAGTACATATGACATCAAAATAAATTAGCTAGCTAGCATAGACTAACAATGCTCCCTGCTCTCATAAGAGATCTGCAATTGATAATAACGTCAACCTATTAGCCACATAATCAATTATATTCTGAAATTTCATCTGCTGGTTTCTTTGAATCAGTACACCATACACACGATTTCTAGCCAGTGACAGCCACCTAGCTAAAACTGACGCGTCCCTACAAAAACGTCAAAAACCTACCTAGCTAGCATTAGCATGAAGCAATAGATTTGTGCTACATGTTCCCATAAGAGACGATCAAGTTTATACTAGCTTCAATCTATTATACCTGGATTTAATATCATCCTTTTAGTTGTATTCTGACATTCAATGGGCTATTTGAATCCGTAACGTTACACCACACACACGATCTTTAGCCAGCTGACGGTCAGTTGGACGTGCACCCCATACTGAATTGTCAAAAGCCACGCACACTCTTTTTCCGGATGAGCGCACACACAGAATTGCCAGCTCATTAATAATATAACCACTCACATGTTCAGGGTTTCTGGTTTTCTTTTATATTCCAGTATTGCGTGACTGTCCTGGTCAGGGAAGTTAAAATCCAAAATTGTATCCATCACCTTTGTTGGTGGCACAAACTTTGACATGCCAAACGTGTGCTCAATGCGTCTGCTTCAGTGCCATCTTTACATGAATGCGGAAAAAACTGTTTTGCATGACTTCCACCAATCCCTGTGGCCTAGATGATTAGTATCTATGCGGATCAAAGTTGCCATGTGAGGGTGTCTTAGACAGTACAACCACGTCAATACTAGGTTTTATTCCTGTCAATGTCCATCCATGCAATATTTTTGTATTTGTAAATAAAAATGAAAATGTAAGAGCCTTTTTGGGAGCAGGTATGAAATTAATAGATGAACTGAGTTTTGACAGTGAAAATGATTAAGATAATGTTTGCACAAGATAAAATCAACATTGATTATATCCTATATTATAGAATAACTGAAAAGGATTATGATCATATGTTTGCACACCAGAAAATGTCATGCCAGATTAGAATCATTAGGATGCATGTCCCTGATTATTTGCTCTATTTATTTCAGTTGATTTTGAGGGCCACATTTCAACAAAGATTCCTGATCTACCCCCTTTAACTGAAGTCACAGTGTCAACACTATTTGAAGAAATAGAGAACCAGTGGGTGGTCTCTGACTCCTTAGACTTCAGACTATCAGAAGAGAAATCAAATGTCAATGATGATGATGAAGATTATCATCCACCTTCAGAGTTGGATGTTCCAGCACAAGTGGCAGCTGAGCCCGTGGACACAACTCCAGAACACCTATCAAATAAGAAATCCAAGATTCCACCAATGGGTAAGCCATGTGGTCCCAAATGCAAGAGGCAATGTACTCAGAATATTTCAGAGGTTAGGTGAAAGGAAATATGGGAAAAGTATTGGGAGATGAAGTATAAGGAGAAGAGGACATGGATCTTCCACACGGTGGCACAGCAATCTAAGAACATTTTTACAGTTGGTGCTTACAGTCGACGCAGCAGGTCGTTTCTGTACCATCTTCTAAACCAGAGCGGTTCTGCACAACAGGTGTGCAAAGTGTTTTTTCTGACAACATTGGGCTACCACCCCAAAAATGACAGGTTGATTGTCACAATGATGGGCAAGTCAATCACCACCAAACTGATTCCACCAAATGATCAGAGGGGAAAGAAAGCTTCAGCGAGCAAATTGAACATGAATCCAATCCTGTAACACATTGAGTCCTTCCATCCCCAAATCAGCCACTACAGACAAGAGCATGCCCCACATCGCCTCTACCTCCCTAGTGACGTCAATATTCGGTTCATGCATAATGACTACGAGGAGAAGAACAAAGATACCAGCTGCGGTTATGAAACCTATCGCAAGGCGGTAAAGGGAAGGAACATCAGCTTTGTGAAGCTTGGAGAGGAGGAGTGCGAGCTCTGTTTGGTGCAGGGTCATCATCTTAAGATGGAGCACAGGGAGAATGAGGCCATGGAAACCCAAGCTTGCCAAGACAACAGCCATGCAGCACCTGAATTCACCATCACCAACCCCGACTGCATTCAATGTAGAAAATATGAGGAACTTAAGAAGTCTGCAGGGCAGAGCAGAAGCCATAACCAGGCTGATGCACATAAAGATTGGCCGGAGGACTGGTCTATGAAGAGCATTGATATGCAAAAAGTCATCATGCTCCCTCGCATGCCAGGTGTGAAAACAGCATTGTTCACAAGAAAAATCGTTGCCTATCACGAGACATTCGCCACCATTGGAAAGAAGTCTCAAAAGAAGAAGTAAACAATCTCAGTGGTATGGCACAAAGGAACAGCTGTTCGGAAGGCAGAGGAGATTACTTCATCTTACCTAACAGCACTGGAGAGTGAGAGAGATGTCAAGCATGCAGTGTATTAGGTGGATAACTGCACTTCTCCTAACATCACTGGTGAGCGTTGTCAATGCTGACTTAACTTTGATGGAGGACATCACCCTCAAGTTCTTGGAGCAAGGACACACACCTTCATGAGTGCAGACAGTTTCCACCATGGCGTGGAACAGGAAATGAAAGCTCGACCTGGAGGTGTGGTGTACGACTTCGGGGACTTCCTCCATGTGGTCGCTACTTCCAATGCAGGCAAGGTGGAGGTGGTCGAAATGAAAAAGGAAATCATCCTGGCATGGAAAGCTGGCCATTCCATCGTCAAGCTGAAGAAGGCAGCAGCACCAAAGCTGGCAGAGATGGCTGAGATCCAGTTGAGGCGTGGATCCAGGAGCCTCTTCTACAAAGTCTCCCATGAAGAAAAGGACTTCACAGAGCTTGACTTCATCATGAAGAAAGTCACTCTAGAGACACCCTCGACACTACGTACACAGGATAGAGGGATAGAAGAGTCCAAGAAGATGGACCAAATCACCAAGATGTGTCCTCAAATGCCTGCAAATCGAAGGCAGTTCTGGAATGACTTGGCTGTGAACAGCATTACTGAGGATGAGGAGTGATATGGAAGAGCACTGAAGAAGTTTTACTTAAAAATGAAATGTTACTTAAAAATGAAATGTTCAGCGTTTTATCAATTGTAGCTAAATGTCATTTGGGTCCTCTTGTGAATATGAACATATAAATATGTTTAAAATGTATTCTTAAAGCTGTTATTTATTCATTCAAAAGTGTATTTAAAAAAATACAAATAAAATGTTTTTATTAGCAAACTCATGGTCATTTTCTATCATTTGTATTACCCTACATCATATGATTAACACACGGGACGAGACCCGTAATCATCTGCGCAATCCACAAGGTCACTAAAGCCCAAAACACACAGCACAGGTACTCACGCGCACCAACGGACATTGTAACAATAATCAAAAGTCCAATGTAAACTAAAGGGCACACTTATACAAGTCCTATTCAGTGGGAATAGGGGACAGGTGTGCGTAATGAAAGTTCCTGCGGGATCCCTGACATCCGCGAAGCGCAAGAAGCATGAATGCTCTGACTTCTGCGATCAATGCAGAATTCGGATTGACCATGCAGAGTCCATAATAGTAGTTATAATAGTAATAATAATAATAGTAGGAATAATAACAACAGTAATAATAGTAATACTCATAATAATAGTAATCATAATCATAATAATAATAGTTATAATAGAAATAGTAAAATAATAACAATAGTAATAATTATAATGATAGTAATAATAGTAGTAATAGTATTAATAATAATAATAATAGTTGTAATAATAATGTATGGCATTTCTGTCGCGCTTTTCATAGATTCTCAAAGTGCTTCAACAGCAAAAAACAAACAAGTAATATATCAGGACAAGTCAACCAATAGAGGCCAAGTCTTTGAAAGCTGCATCCTCCGAAGATGGAGGGTCCGTTCATGGCTTGAGCGGAGAGAGCTGGTCAGAGAATGGTAGATGATGGTGATGGAGTTTTTATTGATTTATTTATGTCTGTGTGTATGTGTGTGTGTTGCACTGTTGAGGAGAGCCTGTGAGTAAGCATTTCGCTGCAACATTTACATCCTGTATTCTGGGAATGTGACCAATATATTTTGATTTGATGATGGCCAGGCACTAATTAGCCAAATAAATATAAGGTATTATGAGCAAATTGTAAACTATTAGGCATTTATTCAGTATTTTTTCTTCTTTATTTAATACATGTGTTCATTCATTCACAACTACGATGTTGCTGGGTCAGTATAGGCATTGTGGTCCCCTGGTCTACTGGTATCAGAGCTGTGAGAAAGGATGCTAGGCCTAGCAGAGATGGCTCAGTGGCGGTAGTGTCACGCCCTGATCTTAGATATCTCTGTTTTTCTATGCATTCTGGTTAGGTCAGGGTGTGACGAGAGTGGGTACTGTAGTTTTTTGTATGTCTAGGTTTTTTTGTATGTCTAAGGGTTTTGTATATCTTTGTTGGCCTGATATTGTTCCCAATCAGAGACAGCTGTTTATCATTGTCTCTGATTGGGGATCATATTTAGGTAGCCCTTTTTCCCACTTTCTGGTGTGGGATCTTGACTATGTGTAGTTGCCTGTCTGCACTATATTGTATAGCTTCATGTTTAGTTTGTTATTTTGTTAGTTTGTTCGGTGTTCATTCTTTTAATAAAGAGAATGTACGCACACCACGCTGCGCCTTGGTCTCCTTCATACGACGATCGTGACAGGTAGGTGCAGTGGCGGTAGGAAGAAAACAGAAAGAGACACAAATGTAATGCCAATTCCATAATATGTAATAGTGATTACCACTAGGGTATGATGTGTTGCTAAATTGCCAGGGCTGAATTTTTGTCCCAGTCAGCAAATGCTTGCCATAACAAAGGGGTTGAATACTTTTTGACTCAAGATATTTCAACTTTTCATTTTTATTAATTTGTAAAAATGTCTAAAAACTTCATTCCACTTTTACATTATGGGGTATTATGTGTAGATCAGTGGCACAACAACTCAATTTAATAAATGTTATATTCAGGCTGTAACACAACAAAATGTGGAAAAAGTCAAGGGGTGTGAATACTTTCTGAAATCACTGTACATATTGGTATGTTTAATCACAGAAATACAGTAGATACATTCTATTATGGTTTTCTTTGTAGCCTATTGGTTTCGTGGTTGTAAATGGAATAGTACATATTGGAAACTTATTTATGGTCGGCTGGCATTGCTTAATTGATTATGTGGGTCTAATTTGATCCACAGAAGTGTATTGTGCCATATCACAAGTGTTGCTGAACCCTGAGCAACACGACTTTCCATGTTTGAAGCGGGCCAGTTGTTTTGAAAAGACAGCTGTGCATGTGTTGCCGATGTGAAATGGCTAGCTCGTTTGCGGTGGTGCGCGCTAGTGGCGTTTCAATCGGTCACTTGCTCTGAGACATTGAAGTAGTGGTTCCCCTTGCAGAGGGGATTTTGTGGAGCGAGGTAAACGATGCTTCGAGGGTGACTGTTGACGTGTGCAGAGCGTCCCTGGTTCGCGCCTATGTCGGGTCGAGGGGACGGGCATCAAGTCTATACTGTTACACATGGCTGCATCTCAATGTTGCAGGTTGTGGACTATGCTTTGGTTATTTGCCTTTTGTTTGCTGCATTTGTTTACTGTTAATGTAACTAGCCTAAATATACTGTAGATTGTGTCATATCTTTATCAATCTGACATTTTGTTTACTAGTCATAATACTTGGTACCGCTGTTTTGTTCTGTTCACGTTCATTCGTTGCATTTCACAGTTGTATCAGTAGGCTATTCTAAGTCAAACTGCTATTCAGTAGCCTATTTTTGTTTGCATGCATGAATAACTAGGTTACTAGGCTACTTTCAGCATTTAGTTTGTATTATTTTGGTAAAACATAGGCTGTTTGTAATAAGTGAATTACCCTATCGATCTTGTAGCCTATATTCATTACCAAACGGCCTTGCTTTAGTGTGTAGGGCACTGTCCATGGTGCTGATACGCAGCGGAAATACAACAGCTTTTGCACCAACCTACCTTACTTCAAATGCACTCAATGATCTCTGAGTCTCAGCATTTGAACTTTGTTTGTGATATAAGCAGAATTCAATATAAGTCCAATGCAACAACCCCCCCAAAAAGTGCCCCCTCATCGATTTCGACTGCCCGCTTAGTAAATGTTTCCTGGCGCCTGGTGTGCGTGAGCGAACTCGGGCATACGGGTCTGATTAAATGGCAATTCCTAACACACAATGATCTAAGCCAAATCGATCCATTTTATAGACTCGATGTTGCGACAGTGGATTTACACATGACCTCAGACATGCACCCTTTTCCATACATTTTTCAGTGTAATCAATACAAGAACTGTCTACAGTCAATAATTTCAAGGTAGGCCTGTAGCGATAGAAATGTACTTACTTTTCGCGCCTCGTCGCGGTCCATGCTACACGCCTAATTCGTTCTCCAAAATGAGCCGGGAAAACATCGTACTTCATCTGAGGTTGCCAAAGCTTGAATGCTACTGAATATTAAACTGGCTTAGAAATAAGAATGAATAGAAATTCCAAACAAACATTGAAATTATTGCGTCACAATACCAGGCAGCCATTGGGAGTGTACCCATGAAGTTACCAGTCAATTTCCAGGGTTAGAGTTCCAAGCCCATTCTATTCATTCTTATTTCTGTGAGCCCAGGCCTACTTCCATCATGATGTAATTTGCAGTCCACATCATTAAGCATAAATCTTAGACCACAGATGCTGAGATGCACTATTTTGCTCAAAATATATAGCTTTTACCCTTTGGTGTAAGCTGTACAGTACCGTTTAGAAGTTTGGATGCACCCACTCCTTCAAGGGTTTTTCTTCATTTTTACTATTTTCTACATTGTAGAATAGTGAAGATATCAAAACTATGAAACCCATATGGAGTCATGTAGTAACCAAAAAAGTGTTAAACAAATCCAAATATATTTTATATTTGAGATTCTTCAAAGTAGCCACCCTTTGCCGTGATAACAGCTTTGCACACTCTTGGCATGAGCCAGATTCACCTGGACTGCTGTTCCAACAGTCTTGAAATAGTTCCTACATATGCTGAGCAATTGTTGGCTGCTTTTCCTTCACTCTGCGGTCCAATTCATCTCAAACCATCTTAATTGGGTTGAGGCCAGGTCATCTGGTGCATCACTCCATCACTCATCTTGGTCAAATAGCCCTTACACAGCCTGGAGGTGGGTTAGGTCATTGTCCTGTTGAAAAACAAATCACACCAACACTAAACACACACCAGATGGGCTGGCATATCGCTTCAGAATGCTGTGGAAGACTATTTTTAAATTAGTTTCCAAATAATTTGTTCTGCTTTTAAATTAGTTTAGCTCCTTTTGTTTACAAATCTACAAACGATTCTCTCAACATCCATCACTTCTCTCAATCTTCACATTTTCAAACATCGAGGGCCTTTTACTAAGACATATGCACACAACTGAAAACTGCTCCCAAAAAAACAGGACACTGCCCTTGCCACCAAACTATACTTGATTTTCAGCATAGGGAAAGACCTCAAATTGAAAATATATTCATGTGATCAAGACAAAGGAGATAATTGTGGACTACAGGAAAAAGAGGACCGAGCACGCCCCCATTCTCATCGACGGGGCTGCAGTGGAGCAGGTTGAGAGCTTCAAGTTCCTTGGTGTCCACATCACCAACAAACTAACATGGTCCATGCACACCAAGACAGTCATGAAGAGGGCATGACAATGCCTTTTCCCCCTCAGGAGACTGAAAATATTTGGCATGGGTCCTCAGATCCTCAAAAGGTTCTACAGCTGCACCATGGAGAGCATCCTGCCTGACTGGTTGAATCACTGCCTGGTATGGCAACTACTTGGCTTCCGAACGCAAGGAACTACAGAGGTAGTGCGTATGGCCCAGTACCTCACTGGGGCCAAACTTCCTGCCATCCAGGACCTCAACACCAGGCGGTGTCAGAGGAAGGCCCTACAAATAGTCTAAGACTCCAGCCACCCTAGTCAAAGACCGTTCTCTCTGCTACCGCAAGGCAAGTGGTACCGGAGCGCCAAGTCTAGGTCCAAGAGGCTTCTTCTACCCCCAAGCCATAAGACTCCTGAACATCTAGTCAAATGTCTTCCCAGACTATTTTCAGTGCCTCCCCCCCACACACACCCTCTTTACACCGCTGCTACTTTCTGTTGTCATCTATGCATAGTCACTTTAATAACTCTACTTACATGTTCATACTACCTCAAATAACCGGTGCCCCGCACATTGACTCTGATCGGTACCCCCGGTACATAGTCTCGCTATTGTTATTTCACGGCTGCACTGAAATTGCTTGTTACTTTTATCTCTTATTCTTATCTGTATTTTTTGAAACTGCATTGTTGGTTAGGGACTCGTAAGTAAGCATTTCACTGTAAGGTTTACACCTGTTGTATTCGGCGCATGTGACTAAAACAATTTGATTTGATTGATTTGATTCGTAAGCTCTGGTTCAAAGTCTTTAAGGTGATCGGGACATTCGTGTGTCCTAACAGGGTGAGGACACAAAGTAGCCATTGATGGTTGTTGTTATTGTTTATTTGTGTTCTCTGTACCAGACAACACAGTGCCTAACACCTCTTTGCTCTAAAATAAGACCTTGTCCAGGGTTAGGAGTTTTCCCTGGTCAGTTCATGTGCTCAGGAAAACCTCCTTACCCTGCTCATACTTTACAGATATGCCGCTGGGTCAAGGTCAGATCCTGTAACGGTTCTCTTGTGGTGAAGGAGAGTCGGACCAAAATGCAGCGTGTAGATTGCGATCCATGTTTAATAAACAAACGTAAAACACAAATCAATTATAAACACTACAAAACAAAGAACGTAATGAAAACCGAAACAGCCTATACTTGTGTAAACTAACACAGAGACAGGAACAAGGACACTAAGGACAATCACCCACGAAACACTCAAAGAATATGGCTGCCTAAATATGGTTCCCAATCAGAGACAACGATAAACACCTGCCTCTGATTGAGAACCACTTCAGACAGCCATAGACTTAACTAGAACACCCCACTAAGCTACAATCCCAATACATACACACCACATACAAAAACCCATGCCACACCCTGGCCTGACCAAATAAATGAAGATAAACACAAAATACTTCGACCAGGGCGTGACACATCCCTTCAGCATCACTGTGCTTCCTCTATGTATGAAGGGAGTGAATACTGAATATACATTGCTTTTACACTCTTTGGTTTACTGCTGCTGGCGAGTGTATGTAAGTGACCCGCAGTCTAAACTCAGGGGCACTCTCAAATTCCAAATGGGGTTTGAAGGCATTTGTCAGTCCACTTCATGCTCGCGCAGGAGAAATACATTCATGGCTGTGCTTTTAAAGAAGAGACATGCTTTTAGTATGGAAAATGTTATCCCAAGACAGGAGCCATTTAATTTCAATGGAGGGGAACAAACAGAAGTGTGTGTGAGAAGACTTCTAAGGCCACGATTTGGTGACACTAATCAGGTTTCCAACCAACTTTTGTATGCGAGTAAAGGTGTCACGTTCGTCGTAAGGATCGGACCAAGGCGCAGCGTAGTAGGCGTACATTTTATTTTTATTAAATGAACACCGGACAACAACAACAAAACGAAAGAAACGTGACACGACTGTTTTGCACTCAGGCAACTAAATGTAGACAAGATCCCACACCAGAAAGTGGGAAAAGGGCTGCCTAAATATGATCCCCAATCAGAGACAACGATAAACATCTGTCTCTGATTGGGAATCATATCAAGCCAACATAGAAAAGCACAACATAGAATGCCCACCCCAAATCACACCCTGACCTAACCAAATAGAGAAATAAAACAGCTCTCTAAGGTCAGGGCGTGACAAAAGGACATGATGGATAAAAAAATTCCCGACAGGCCTGATGGAAACAGCAAATTTGTCGTTCAACCTTACAAATGTCAACAAAACCAAATACACTAGACAAGGTTGGATCTTTTTGTGTCGGTAAAATGAATTATGCGAGAAATGGAGGTGGAAACGCCTTTATGAGCAAATATTTATATAATAATCATCATATCGAAGTAAACTTGGCGTCACGCAATGATATTGTGTGGTCCTCCCACTATGACTTGGGAAAGCATGCAGTTTATTAGGCTACAGATGAAATAAGTTACGATGAAGATGATGATGTTGATGCTCCTTTCCAATAAATATCAAGGGTCTTATTCAGATGGCATGATGATCGATGCTTGGCTGCCGTTTGACAAGTAAAATCATACAGTATAGGCTATACCCGCAAATTATCAGCGAGCTGTTGGCTAGAGCACACGTGCCAAGACAAGAGTGGGCACATTCTCTATATAACACAAACAATTTTGTAACAAAAACATCGGTAGAGTTAAAAATGCGATGGAAACCTAATTGTTTTTTATTATTTGGTACATGGGAATTTAACCACAAGTTATTTTATGTGCACTACGTCTTAATCTGTAACAAGTCAATTTGATGGAAACACACTGGTGGGAATATGTGCATCATTTTTTCATGCAGAAGTTTGAATATTTGCATGAAAATCTGTCGCCAATTGGATGGAAACCTAGCAACTGACAAGAAAAGAGATTTAGTTTATGCATTTGTGGTGATTTAAGAATGGTTTTTACAATATTGCATATGGATAGGAATAAAATACCTCTGCAGTTACAGTATGTCAGATACCAAGATTATCATTGACAGAACAGGATGGTATTTAAATATTGTAGATAACAGTGTTACTCAACTGGACCTCTAGAGTTAGTTTTTTAATTTATTTAATTTATTTATTTCACCTTTATTTAACCAGGTAGGCAAGTTGAGAACAAGTTCTCATTTACAATTGCGACCTGGCCAAGATAAAGCAAAGCAGTTCGACAGATACAACGACACAGAGTTACACATGGAGTAAAACAAACATACAGTCAATAATACAGTATAAACAAGTCTATATACAATGTGAGCAAATGAGGTGAGAAGGGAGGTAAAGGCAAAAAAGGCCATGGTGGCAAAGTAAATACAATATAGCAAGTAAAACACTGGAATGGTAGTTTTGCAATGGAAGAATGTGCAAAGTAGAAATAAACATAATGGGGTGCAAAGGAGCAAAATAAATAAATAAATTAAATACAGTTGGGAAAGAGGTAGTTGTTTGGGCTAAATTATAGGTGGGCTATGTACAGGTGCAGTAATCTGTAAGATGCTCTGACAGTTGGTGCTTAAAGCTAGTGAGGGAGATAAGTGTTTCCAGTTTCAGAGATTTTTGTAGTTCGTTCCAGTCATTGGCAGCAGAGAACTGGAAGGAGAGGCGGCCAAAGAAAGAATTGGTTTTGGGGGTGACTAGAGAGATATACCTGCTGGAGCGTGTGCTACAGGTGGGAGATGCTATGGTGACCAGCGAGCTGAGATAAGGGGGGACTTTACCTAGCAGGGTCTTGTAGATGACATGGAGCCAGTGGATTTGGCGACGAGTATGAAGCGAGGGCCAGCCAACGAGAGTGTACAGGTCGCAATGGTGGGTAGTATATGGGGCTTTGGTGACAAAACGGATTGCACTGTGATAGACTGCATCCAATTTGTTGAGTCGAGGATTGTTTGAGATACAGAGATCAGTTGACAGGTCTTCTGAAAAGGACATATCAGGCCTTTCCTGCCAGTATGATTTTGACCATATTGTATAATTTTTTTGTTGTGGTTAGCCACTGTTTACTGGACAGTCTCTGGACTCATGTCCGTTTACTCATGTCTGACTCCAAAATCCAATAGTCTGGAACAATATCCCTTCCATTATTTTTTACATTGTTAAAATTCCAAGATGGCGTAGCAGTGCAGATGTGTTTTGTTCGTCCTCTCGTGTACTTTTGTATTTTTCGTCTTTTTTTGTATATATTTCAATTTTATTTTCAATCACTCCTCCCTTTTAGTTCAATTATACCTTCCGGTAACCTGCCTCACTCAATGTGATACAGAAGCGCTATTATTCTTAATTTAAAGACCTTATAGCAAGAACCACCTAGCCATCAGAAGCTAACCAGCTAATTAGCTACAAGCCATTTAGTCATTGTTAGCCACTTCTTGCAGCCTTTACCTTCTGCACAGATACCAGCTCTTTTGTTTTTGCCTGGATAATACTCGCCAGCCTACCATCAACGGACTGTCTCTCCACTACAACGCCGGATTCCTGCCGTAATCCCTGGACCATTACTCCTGATCTTCACAGCTAGCTAGCACCCACCGTGTTACCCAGTACCGAAGCTATCTCTGAGGCCCACCTCCCGGCCTACTCAGTTGTTCACCCGGACTCTACCCAAACACGGCTAGAACACACTACTCCACCGGATCCTTGCCGTAAGCTCTGGACCTTGGCACCGGATCACCGCTGCTACCGTGGCTATAGTGGCTAACGCCCCTGCCCCGAAGCTAGCAATAGTTAGCCGTGAGCCAGGCGCATCTCCCGGCTAGAAAACTAAATTACTACAACACCTATTTCGCCATCTGGCTTGGATCCTTTGTCGATTTGGTGCCCCGCCACGACTGGTCTGCCGACGAATACTCCATCCGCTGTGCCTTCAACCGGCCTCCGTCGGACGTCGGTTGAACCAATACACGCAGTCAGTCAGGAAAGGAACCAATACACGCAGTCAGTCAGGAAAGCAAAGGCTAGCTTTTCAAGCAGAAATTCGTTTTGGGACACTGTAAAGTCCATGGAGAACAAGAGCACCTCCTCCCAGCTGCCCACTGCACTGAGGCTAGGTAACACGGTCACCACTGATAAATCCATGATAATCTAACATTTCAATAAGCTTTTCTCAAGGCTGGCCATGCCTTCCTCCTGGCTACTCCAACCCCGGCCAACAGCTCCGCCCCCACGAACACAGCTACTCGCCCAAGCCTCTCCAGCTTCTCCTTCACCCAAATCCAGACAGCAGATGTTCTGAAAGAGCTGCAAAACCTGGACCCCTACAAATCAGCTGGGCTAGACAATCTGGACCTTCTCTTTCTAAAACTATCCACCGCCATTGTTGCAACCACTATTACCAGCCTGTTCAACCTCTTTCATATCGTTCGAGAACACTAAAGATTGGAAAGCTGCCGGGGTCATCCCCCTCTTCAAAGGGGCTGATACCCTAGACCCAAACTGTTACAGACCTATATCCATCCTGCCCTTCTAAAGTCTTCGAAAGCCAAGTTAATAAACAGATCACTGACCATATCGAATCCCATCGTACCCTCTCCGCTATGCAATCCGGTTTCCGAGCAGGTCACGGGTTCACCTCAGCCACGCTCAAGGTACTAAACGATATCATAACCTCCATCGATGAAAGACAGTACTGTGCAGCCGTCTTCATCGACCTGGCCAAGGCTTTCGACTCTGTCAATCACCGTATTCTTATCGGCAGACTCAATAGCCTTGGTTTTTTTAATGACTGCCTCGCCTGGTTCACCAACTACTTTGCAGACAGAGTTCAGTGTGTCAAATCGGAGGGCATGTTGTCCAGACCTCTGGCAGTCTCTATGGGGGTACCAAAGGGTTCAATTCTCAGGCCGACTCTTTTCTCTGTATATATCAATGATGTCGCTCTTGCTGCAAGCGATTCCCTGATCCATCTCTACGCAGACGACACCATTCTGTATACCTCTGGCCCTTCCTTGGACACTGTGCTATCTAACCTCCAAACGAGCTTCAATGCCATACAACACTCCTTCCGTGACCTCCAACTGTTCTTCAATGTGAGTAAAATCAAATGTATGCTTTTCAAACGTTTGCTGCCCACACCCGCCCGCCCGACTAGCATCACCACCCTGGATGGTTCCGACCTAGAATATGTGGACAACTATAAATACCTAGGTGTCTGGTTAGACTGTAAACTCTCCTTCCAGACTCATATTAAACATCTCCAATCCAAAATTAAATCTAGAATTGGCTTTCTATTTCGCAACAAAGCCTCCTTCACTCACGCCGCCAAACTTACCCTAGTAAAACTGACTATCCTACCGATCCTCAACTTCGGCGATGTCATCTACAAAATAACTTCCAATACTCTACTCAGCAAACTGGATGCAGTCTATCACAGTGCCATCCGTTTTGTTACCAAATAACCTTATACCACCCACCACTGCGACCTGTATGCTCTAGTCGGCTGGCCCTCGCTACATATTCGTCGCCAGACCCACTGGCTCCAGGTCATCTATAAGTCTATGTTAGGTAAATCTCCGCCTTATCTCAGTTCACTGGTCACGATAACAACACCCACCCGTAGCACACGTTCCAGGAGGTATATCTCACTGATCATCCCCAAAGCCAACACCTCATTTGGCCGCCTATCCTTTCAGTTCCAGGGGAACTCGCCAGACATGACCCTGTGTGACCCACCAGAAGTCATCCCAGATGTCCCCCCTGGCCTTTATGTCCAGTTCACTGCCACCAAGGTAGGGCCAGCATTCCCTTCCTTCCCAGTAGGGCCAGCATTCCCTTCCTACCCGGTAGGGTCAGATTTCTCTTCCTTCCCGGTAGGGTCAGAGTTCCCTTTCTTCCCGGTAGGGTCAGAGTTCCCTTCCTTCCGGTAGGGTCAGAGTTCCCTTCCTTCCGGTAGGGTCAGAGTTCCCTTCCTTACTGGTAGGGTCAGAGCTCTATTCCTTACCGGTAGGGTCAGAGCTCCATTCCTTCCCGGCAGGGTCAGAGTGTCCTCATTTCCTGGCAGGTGTAAAGTGTCTAGGCTCCCCCCATCAGGACGTAGTTATCTGCATTGAGCCAGTTTCCCTGTCAGGCCCAGAGTCAGTATCCCTGTTAGTTTCAGTCATTCTCCCTCTCAGGTCCAGAGTCCGTTTCCCTCTCGGGTTCAGCGTTGTTCTCCCTTTCAGATTCAGAGTCATGTGCAATTTTCTGGCTTTGTTAACAGGCACCACATGTAGTGTATGAGCAAAGTGCACAAGCTTTTCCGACTCTGTGCATCGAAGCACCACATAAAACTGTCTGTAACAAAGAACCCAAAACATCTGCGTGCGTGCGCCATTGTGCGCCATCGTGCATAAATGTATTTTGTCCCCCCACACCAAACGAGATCACGACACGCAGCTTAAAATATCAAACCAAACTCTGAACCAATTACATTAATTTGGGGACAGGTCGAAAAGCATTAAACATTTATGGCAATTTAGCTAGCTAGCTTGCACTTGCTAGCTAATTTGTCCTATTTAGCTAGCTTGTTGTTGCTAGCTAATTTGTCCTGGGATATAAACACTGAGTTGTTATTTTACGTGAAATGCACAAGGTCCTCTACTCCACCAATTAATCCACACATAAAACGGTCAACCGAATCGTTTCTAGTCATCTCTCCTCCTTCCAGGCTTATTCTTCTCTTGATTCTATATTGCGATTGGCAACTTTCATAAATTAGGTGCGTTCCCGCCACTGACCTCTTTTGTTTTTCAGTCACCCACATGGGTATAACCAATGAGGAGATGGCAAGTGGGTACCTGCTTCTATAATCCAATGAGGAGATGGGAGAGGCAGGACTTGCAGTGCGATCTGAATCAGAAATAGAACTGACTTCTATTTTATCCCTTTGCTATGCAGACGCTCGTTGGCGCGCCCAAGCAGTGTGGGTGCAATAATTGAATAATATAGATTTTTAAATTCATTTTGGTGTAGTCAGCCTGTTAGTCGTGATAATGCTTTAAATCCATCACTGCAAATAACTGACAGTTTCGACATCGAATACATGTGGATCACATTTTAGGGTTGCGGTATGATTCTGTGGAAGGCTTGGCAACAGAGTGCACGTGTTGCAGCAAGCCCAGGCACAACTGGAGGTGCGCTTTATGGAGCGGGCACACCATAAATAAGCCTGTAGACTATATCAGTAGGTTAAGGTTACAATATCCTTTCATAGTGTTTATATCAGTACAACAACATAGGTCTATCAGATAGCGGAGGTTTGGGGGGCATAGGGCCTACCTTTTCTGGAGACACAGGATAATCAAGTTTCAGTTATGACATCATTTGTTTACAATATTAGTCAATATGCCTACTATGTCAAAACGTGCGGGCAAAGAAGAAGAAAATGTGAGTAGGCCTAGGATAATGCTTTGTTCGCTCTTCATATTAATATCACTTCACATTTGTATAATTCTAAAGATGGATGATGAAAGTCTATGAGATGAATATGTAGCCTAAAGAATCAGTGATCATGTTGGCCTACGGCTAGTTGACTACTTTAAGAATAGTTTAACAATGTAAATGGATCAAACACATCTGTTTTAGATATGAGCTTGATTCAACATTTTTCATGCAAGTGAATTGGCAAAAGGTGGAATTATTGCAAACTAAGTGACAGGGATGGGGTCTACTATCAAAATCCTTACCAAAACCCCACGTCTAAAAAGTTGTCATGATTGTCTCTGTCTTTGTAAAGGTTACAGGAAGCCCCAGAAATGACATTCCCTGTATTCGTCAGAGGAAAACTGGGGGAGAAGGTTAGTGTGATAGTATGACATTCCAAATTATCTGTGATCCTCAATTTTTCAAATGAAATGTTACCTAATTATATATTTTTAATTACTTCCTTCCCATTTCCAGTCCTAATTCCGCAACCATTCCCACTGTAGTATCCATTGCCCTGTCATTGAGGTTTGTTAAAACACAATCCACAGCTTGTCATGGTAATTTCCTGTATTACTAAATGATGAGAGTTACAAACCACACACCAGTCAGAGTTATACTTGAACTTCATATTTTAATAACATGAGCTTCACCATAGCCCTGTGACTCTCAGATCAATTCAGTGTCTATAAATTAATTCTGAGAGAGCTTACAAAAGAATACCTTATCTTTTATAGCCAAGATACACCCCTCTCAACTCACAATGACGAACCACAGATCTTAGGAACTTCACAAAGGTCATTTTACTTGAAAGAGGAGTATCCCATAGCCAGATAGCATTAGCTATAAATTATTGTTCAGTTTGGTCTCTTAGACGAGGTTCTACTTCTCGTTCTTGGTACTTCATATTACCAAAACATTACCTCATCCAATGGCATATATCATTTGTCAATTCTAGATACTCCCATCTCGAATACAACTCACCCCTGGACAAGCTCCCTGAGGAGTGAGCCTCTAGGTCATATACTATGAAAGATAAGTTTCAACATCAGAGGGGACATACAATGGTTCCAGACACTGCCATACTCCTTCCCCCAATGGGAAAAGGAGGGAATGACTGGAGTACAGACATAGTGGAGCCCTTCACATGGTTTCACATATATATTCATTATGAAGACAATGTTCAAACCTGACATATCCCTTTCTGATATTCTGCCTATTACCAGACATGTAAAAGACAAGCCTGACCTCTCCCCTCTCTGGGCCCCAAGTGACTTTTCCCTAGAGAAGAAATGAAAATGCAACTGCCAACAGTATAGTCCAAAAGAAGACATTCTAATGACAAGAGAAGATAAATAAAACATCTTATTTATCGATGTTACCTAACTAATTATGATTCAGCTACAAGAAGCTCCATCAGGAGACCCCAGGGTTTGACCTGTTGGACCCCAACATGAGAGTCATAGATGTTAGTTATAACTGCCTCCACGACAAACACCTGAAGAGTTTTTTCCGCCATCCGGAAAGGAAGAAGCAGCTGGTGAAGCAAGGCCTCATCACCTCAAATGAGAAGGCAAGGCAGACCTTCCTTTTCTTTCCAAAATCTAAAAGTGACACTTATATGGAACTGAGAAAATTGGACAGGTGTAAGCGATATGATGGCTAGGTGAAATGTTTGCCATTTTGCTTAGTTTACACAAATCCAAATCTACATATGGTCATTGTTAGTGCAGGTTGTAAAAGAGAATGTGTTCTTAATGTCTTACCTGGTTAAATAAAGGCAAATTCAATCAATATTGGGGTTTCGGTTAGAGGTAGATTTGGGATTGGGTGTTTGTACACAAGAACTTCCCCTAAAAATGGCTCTTTTGTGGCTCCTCCCTTTCAGGTGCTGTGTTCATGTAAAGAGTACAATCGCTACAGTAGCTACATCAAGTCAGTTCAGTTGCTGTGGGAGAAGCAGTGTTGTGTGTGTGCCCAGCAGGTTAGAGTGGTCTGCTTTCTCGATGCACAATTATAAAAACACAAAAGCTATTTTGTAAGACACCTTTCCATGCATTTTATTTCAACTGTGTATGTAACTTGCTGTCGCTCATGGACCGGGAAAGGGTTTTCTGATCACGTAACAAGACCAGGAAGAACTTGTGGAAGGCAAGGGTGCAAATTATTCTCTCTCTCTCAGAAAATGCTTTTGAAGCAGTTCCTAGTCTTGCAGCAACAAGGGGAGGTTCCGTCCCACATCTCACTGACGGATATTGAGAGATCGGCTCATTGCCAAAGGTAGAAACTACTTCAAGAACACGTGAGTGTTATTAGAATCTTTTACTCAAATGTAAAAAAAAACATAAGCAAAGGTGTGGAATCACGTTGACCTCCTATCTAGCAATAACTTAAGAAATAGATATGGTGGACAGTTTGAGTTGTAGAAAAATTAAGGTAAATCATGTTTTATGTTCCCTTGTATGTGAAGGTTTCAGAGTGAAATGGAAGAGGGGAAGAACCGTCACTTGGCCGAACTGGCTTGGGATGTGAAACGACGCCTCAGGCTTAAGGAGCTGGAAAGAGAAGTGTGCAGGGAGCTGCGCCTGGAGCGCCGAATCCGCTGGTCGGTGATTGGACAGGTAAGGATGGAACAGCGGCACTCCTAGGGCTGATATCAACTCACAATTGCTTAAGCAGCAGTAGGACCTCAGTGTTTCTGTTGGTATCTTCATCCATTTGCCTCTCTTTCTCACCCGTCTCTCTTAGCCTGGTAGCCAGATGGGAGATTGGAGACCCCTGGGCATGGAGACACACACACCTCTGGGAATGGACTCTCCCCTCAGACACTCCACCTCCTCGATGGACACTCTTTCCAGTCAGATCTCGACTGAGAACCTCGAGGTTGCTAGGCTACATATTGCCAGACCACATATTGCCAGACCACAAACTACCAGACCACGTTCTGCCAGACCACCAACTGAAAGATCTAGCAGTGACTCTGATCACTCTGGAACCTTGTCTACTGTGATGACCTGCTCACCACATTCAGCTAGCCCGTCAGTGGTAGGTCACTTTGGTCATGAACATGTTCCCAGCTTTCACTCTTTGGGGGCTGTAGGCATATTACTGCTTCCTTGTCTCCCATCTCCTGGGAAATCCATATCCAAGTACAGTGGCAAGAAAAAGTATGTGAACCCTTTGGAATTACCTGGACATAAAATGTTGTCTAAGTCACAACAATAGACAAACCCAGTCTGCTTAAACTAATAACACACCAACAATGATACTTTTTCATGTCTTTATTGAACACACCGTGTAAACATTCACAGTGCAGGGTGGAAAAAGTACACTCAGCAAAAAAAGAAACGCCTCCTTTTCTGGACCCTGTCTTTCAAAGATAATTCGTATAAATCCAAATAACTTCACAGATCTTCATTGTCAAGGGTATAAACACTGTTTCCCATGCTTGTTCAATGAACCATGAACAAATAATGAACATGCATCTGTCGTTATGACACTAACAGCTTACAGACGATAAGCAATTAATGTCACAGTTATGAAAATTAGGAAACTAAAGAGGCCTTTCTACTGACTGAAAAACACCAAAAGAAAGATGCCCAGGGTCCCTGCTCATCTGTGTGAATGTGCCTTAGGCATGCTGCAAGGAGGCATGATGACTGCAGATGTGGCCAGGGCAATAAATTGCAATGTCCGTACTGTGAGACGCCTAAGACAGCGCTACAGGGAGACAGGACGGACAGCTGATCATCCTCGCAGTAGCAGACCTCGTGTAACAACACCTGCACAGGATCGGTACATCCGAACATCACACCAGCGGAACAGGTACAGGATGGCAACAACAACTGCCCGAGTAACAGCAGGAACGCACAATCCCTCCATCAGTGCTCAGACTGTCCACAATAGGCGGAGAGAGGCTGGAAAGAGGGCTTGTAGGCTTGTTGTAAGGAAACCGGCAACAACGTAGCCAATGGGCACAAACCCACCATCGCTGGACCAGACAGGACTGTCAAAAAGTGCTCTTCACTGACAGGTCATGGTTTTGTTTCACATGGGGTGATGGTCGGATTCGCGTTTATCGTCGAAGGAATGAGCGTTACACGGAGGCCTGTACTCTGGAGCGGTATCGATTTGGAGGTGGAGGGTTCGTCATGGTCTTGGGTGGTGTGTCACAGCATCATCGGACTGAGCTTGCTGTCATTGCAGGCGGTCAAACCGCTGTGCGTTACAGGGAAATCAACCTCCTCTGGTGCAGTCCATGAGGAGGAGATGCACTGCAGTACTTAATGCAGCTGGTGGCCACACCAGATACTGACTGTTACTTTTGATTTTGAACCCCCCTTTTGTTCAGGGACACATTATTCCATTTCTGTTAGCCACATGTTCAGTTTATCCTGTTTGGGATAGGGGGCAGTATTTTCACGTTCGGATGAAAAGCGTGCCCAGAGTAAACTGCCTGCTACTCGTGCCCAGAAGCTTATATATGCATATTATTAGTAGATTTGAATAAAAAAAACTCTGACGTTTCTAAAACTGAATGAATGATGTCTGTGAGTATAATAGAACTCATATGGCAGGCGAAAACCTGAGAAAAATCCAACCAGGAAGTGGGAAATCCGAGGTTTGTAGTTTTTCAACTCATTGCCTTTCTACTATATAGTGTAAATTGGGTCATATTGCACTTACTAAGGCTTCCACTAGATGTCAACATTCGTTAGAACCTTGTTTCAGGCTTCTACTGTGAAGGGGAAACGATTAAGAGCTGTTTGACTAAGAGGTCTGGCAGAAGGCCATGAGCTAAGTCATGCGCGCGGCCGTGAGAGCGAGCTGCGTTCCTTTTAATTTCTAAAGACAAAGGAATTGTCCGGTTGAAACATTATTGAAGATTTATGATAGAAACATCCTAAAGATTGATTCTATACATCGTTTGACATGTTTCTACGAACTGTAATAGAACTGTTTTGACTTTTCATCTGGACTTTCGTCTGGACTTGACCGCGCCTTGTGAATTTCGATTGGTTAACTAAACGCGCTAACAAAAAGGAGGTATTTGGACATAAAGATGAACTGTATCGAACAAAACGAACATCTATTGTCGAACTGGAATTCCTGGGAGTGCATTCTGAGGAAGATCATCAAAAGGTAAGTGAATATTTATAACGCTATTTCTGACTTTTACTGACTCCACAGCATGGCGGGTATCTGTATCGCTTGTTTTTGTGTCTGAGCGCTGTAGCAAAACGCAAAAGGGATCTGCCCACTCCCTCACTGGAAGTAGTGGCAGCCGAACCTCATCCATGGAAAATATCGGAACCATGGACTGTGCAAGACATAAAGAGAGAACACCAGGGGGAGCCAGAGGAAGCTGAACTCCTTAACTTCCCTACACTGACAGGTGCACCACAAGAGGACCCCAGAATAGGAGACTGGTATGCGGATGTAATGAAAAATGACTGCAACACGAAGGAGGAGCTATGGACTAAAGTGCTGGTGGATTTAAGCCTGGAGTGATCAACTGACAAGAACACACCAGCAAAGCTTTGACAGATATTAGTGCTGTGTAGGAACTGTAACAGCCACAGTCACTTTCCCAGTAAAAGGTATATAAAGGGGGATCATGAGAAACTTGTGATCCTCGCTACAATATGAGAGATACTTCATATTGAGAATCATCACAGGTAAATTACTTTTTGCCATACTCCATTTGTCCAGGATTAACTTTGACTAAAAGTTTGACGGACGGTTTTACCTTACAAAATATTTATTTCTGAAGAAAAGCTTATCCAGAGAAAGGACAGATGAACCTGCTTGACGGAGGGAATACATACGAATTGCATTACCCATCTCTCAATAAAGGTGGTCTATCCTTGGGGGATCAGCACCAGAATTAATACAGGGTCAAGAAAGGTCAAATACCTCAAACGGTCAAAAGTTAAAAACCAGCTACATGGTAGAAGGCATTTACATTTAAGTCATTTAGCAGACGCTCTTATCCAGAGCGACTTACAAATTGGTGCATTCACCTTATGACATCCAGTGGAACAGCCACTTTACAATAGTGCATCTAGTGTTTATACAGTAGATTTTTTTATTTTACCTTTATTTAACCAGGCAAGTCAGTTAAGAACAAATTCTTATTTTCAATGACAGCCTAGGAACAGTGGGTTAACTGCCTGTTCAGGGGCAGAGCGACAGATTTGTACCTTGTCAGCTTGAGGGTTTGAACTTGCAACCTTCCGGTTACTAGTCCAACGCTCTAACCACTAGGCTACCCTGCCGCCCCCAGTATAAGGAATTGGAATCTGGAAGTAATAATTGATTAGATAAAATTTATATTGCTGAGAAACCAATTACGGGAAGGTGACTGAAGGAGCTGAATCATAATTAAGGTAATTGTGTTCTCAATAAGTTTTATATAAGGGTTTATATTGAGAAGTGCTTAAGCTGTCTAGCAATAAGTATCCTGCATAGCATAACGCTTTAAGGATTGATTGAGCATTATTGTTGTATTGAGAAACTGTATAACCATTGAATTGTAATAACGTGTATAAGACAAAAAACAGAGTGACTTAATAAAAGCTTGAAACTTTGACAACTAGGCCAGAGTAACGATCTGGAGAGCAAACGCCGTTGACACTCTCACTGAACAGAAAGTGACCCTGGTTAAAGTGATTGCACTAAAGAATATTTCATTGTGTGGACAATAATATATTTTTAGGAGAGTCAATACATATAACAATACTAGTTTCCAAGAGACTACCAGCTGACGAGCATAATAACTAACAGAAGATTAGTTATTAGGTATTGATATATAAGAAAAGAAGACACAAGGTAAGGGAGTATAGGAAGAATCTATAAACTTAGAATACTAGAAGAGTACTTTTATCCAAGGCCCCATACTAGACCGGGAAATAAAGGGAGTGACAACGTGAACGAAGGAACAAACCCAACTCACGCGAAGGGCCATTACAAATAAATAGAAGGGTTTGTAGGGCCACACGGCTAGGCCCTTGTTACACCGAAGTAACTAAAATCCTAAAGTACTCTGCCCAGCCAGAGGATGGGGTAGAGGCTTTTGCTGTGGGTATCGGGCAAAAGTCAGCACCGTGACAGCGCTGTACTCAGATTATTGCATGGTGTGCTTTTTCCGTAAAGCTTTTTTGAAATCTGACACAGCAGTTGCATTAAGGAGAAGCATATATTTAATTATGTGCATAACACCTGTATCTTTCATCAAAGTTTATGATGAGTATTTTTGTAAATTGATGTGGCTCTCTGCAAATTCGCCAGATGTTTTCGAGGCACAACATTACTGAACATAACGCGCCAATGTAAACTGAGATTTTTGGATATAAATATGAACTTTATCGAACAAAACATACATGTATTGTGTAACATGAAGTCCTATGAGTGCCATCTGATGAAGATCATCAAAGGTTAGTGATTCATTTTCTCTATTTCTGCTTTTTGTGACTCCTCGCTTTGGCTGGAAAATGGCTGAATGTTTTTCTGTGACTAGGCGCTGACCTAACATAATCGTATGGTGTGCTTTCGCTGTAAAGCCTTTTTAAAATCGGACACGATGGGTAGATTAACAAGAAGTTAAGCTTTAATTTGGTGTTTTGCACTTGTGAATGTATGAAAGTTAAATATTTCTGAAAAATGTTTTAGAATTTTGCGAAATCTCTGCCATTTCAGCGGATGTTGTCGAGGGGTTCCCCTAGCCTTAAGAAGATGTCTCAGTTGTTCAATCTTGTATGTTCATACAATTATTTGCACATGTTAAGTTTGCTGATAATAAACACAGTTGACAGTGAGAGGACATTTCTTTTTTTGCTGAGTTTGTGAACCCTTGGTTTTAATAAATGGTTGACCCTACTTTGGCAGCAATAACCTCATTGTATTCTGTAGTTGCAGATCAGACCTGCGCAACGGTCAGGAGGAATTTTATACCATTCCTTTTTACAAAACTGTTTCAGTTTAGCAATATTCTTGGGATGTCTGGTGTGAACCGCTCTCTTGAGGCCCTGCCACAGCATCTCAATCGGGTTGAGGTCCCCTACTCTGACTGGGCCACTCCAGAAAGCATATTTTCTTCTGTTGCAGCCATTCTGTTGTTGATTTACTTCGGTGTTTTGGGTCGTTGTCCTGTTGCATCACCCAACTTCTGTTGAGCTTCAATTGGCGAACAGCCTTACATTCTCCTGCAAAATGTCTTGATTAACTTGGCAATTAATTTTCCCATCGATGATAGCTAGCTGTCCAGACCCTGAGGCAGCAAAGCAGCTCCAAACCATGATATGATGCTCCCTTTACCATACTTTAAAGTTGGGATGAGGTTTTGATATTGGTGTGCGTTGCTTTTTTTTCTCCACACAATGTTGTGTGTTCCTTTCAAACAACTCAACTTTAGTTTAATCTCTTCACAGAATCTGGAACATCCAGATGCTCTTTTGTGAACTTCAAACGTGCAGCAATGTTTTTATTTGGACAGTCGGTGGCTTCTTCTGTGGTGTCCTCCTACGTATCGTAGACTCGTCAACAGAGATGTTAGGATGTTCCAGAGATTTCTTTAAGTCTTCAGCTAACACTCTAAGATTCTTCTTAACCTCATTGAGCATTCTGCGCTGTGCTCTTGAAGTCATCTTTGCAGGACGGCCACTCCTAGGGAGAGTAGCGTCAGTGCTGAACTTTCTCCATTTATATACAATTTGTCTAACCGTGGAGTGATGAACATCAAGGCTTTTAGAGATACTTTTGTAACCCTTTCCAGCTATATGCAAGTCAACAATTCTTAATCTTGGGTCTTCTGAGATCTCTTTTGTTTGAGGCATGGTTCACATCAGGCAATGCTTCTGGTGAATAGCAAACTCAAATTTTGGGATTTCTTTTTAGGGCGGACAGCTCTAACCAACATCTCTAATCTCATCTCAATGATTGTACTCCAGGTTAGCTAACTCCAATTAGCTTTTGGAGAAGTCATTAGCCTCGGGGTTCAAATAATTTTTTCAATTTACACTGTGAATGTATAAATTATGTATTCAGTATAGACAAGAAAAATACACTCATTTGTGTGTTATTAGTTTAAACAGAATGTGTTAATCTGTTGTTGTGACTTAGATGAAGATTAAATCTAATTTTATGACCAGTTTATGCAGACATTCCGCTAATTCCAATAGGGTTCATATACTTTGTCTCGCCACTGTATTTGGATGATATGATATGCGTTTGCCACTTTGGTAAATGTAAAAAGTCTAGATGAGGAAGATGATTAAGTTGCAACAATGGAGACCACACATTTGATATAGAGTGATTGCTAGAAAAGAAAGAAAGGTATACTTGTTATATTTTCTTTTTTAAATAATTTGATATGTATTAACATGTGTTTTGATTTCCAACATACTGTAAATCTTAATCAATTCTGTTGATGTTCACAAATACAGATTACTGTTAAGGACTTGCTGCTCATGATTGGGCACATAACGAGCTCAGTATTGGAGGAGGTAAATAGCATCCTGATCCCTGCCTTGGTTGACCTAAAAAGGCTAAGAGCTTCAGAAAGTACTGCAGAGAGTATGCTCCCCATCAGAAAAGACACCAACGAAGATTCAACCCAGGGCTCTGTCAGCTGTACCTCCCTACTCTCCAAAGTCAATGTGATCTGTCTCACTCAGAGTCTTGACAGTGGTTCCTCCCCAATCTCCATTGATGAACCAGTCACTGCTGTCCAGACTTATTGTAGCAGCAGTTCTCTGTCCAGTGAGGAATGAGCACACTCTTTCTCCAGTCAGATCTCTACTAAGAACCTCCTGGCTGCTAGGCCACGTTCTACTAGGCCAAAATCTGCCAGGCCCCAATCTGACAAACCACCACCTGCCAAACCACCATCTGCTAAACTACCATCTGATAATCCACAATCTGCTAAACCACCACTTTGTAAACCACAATCTGCTAAACCACCACCTGCTAAACCACAATCTGCTAAACTACAATCTGATAAACCACCACCTGCTAAACTAAAATCTGCTAAACCACAATCTGCGAAACCACCTATTGCCACTGACTACTCTGGAACCTTATCTGCTGTGGTAGGTCATGGGCATGTCATCCCTGTCAAACTGACCTTGGCCCCTTTCTCCTCCTTACTCTCCAGCGAAGAGACCAACACCAACCTCCCCTCCAGCAGCCTCCCTTCCTCGTGCTCCATCAAGCTTTCAGACAGTAGAAGTGACATTCCTTGCTCCCTGACCGTAAACTCCATTTCAAATGTTCCTGGATGTGACTCTAGCAGCAGTACTTCCCTATCCAGCGAGGACCGAGCTCACTCAGCCTCCAATCAGGTCTCTACTGAGAACCTCCAGGCTGCTAGGCCATGTTCTGCTACGCCACAATTTGCTATGTCACAGTCTGCCAGGCCACAATCTGACATACAATGTACTGCCACTGATGTCTATGAACCCCCATCTGCTGTAGTGGGCTGCACAGCACATTCAGCTAGCCCAGATATGATATGTCATTTTAGTCATGGACATGTCATCCCCTTCAAACAGACCTTAGCCAGTTTCTCCTCATCCAACAGCTTCCCCTCCAGCCAGGGCTCATCTAGCAGAAGCTCCCTGGTGTCTACCACTTTGAAACTCTCAGCCACTGACATGCCTCCCAGGCAGGGGTCAGCCAGGAGCACCTCCTCTGGCTCCAGCAAGCTTTTAGACAGAATGAGTGACATTCCTTGCTCCCTGGCTGTGAGCTTTATTTCAACTGTTCCTGGACCTGACTCGAGCAACAGCCCTGTGCGGGAGAATCAATTTGCTACTGAGGTCTCGTCGATCTGCCTCAGCCAAGATAGAAATGGCCAAGGAGGGAGTGTGACACCTCCAGCCCCTTTGGATGTTTCCCTCCCCTCCATTATTGAGCGGGCTGGCGGACTTGTATGTTGCGTCATCTCCCAGTCTTGGTGAATGGTGAGGGCTCTCCATCTCCCACCACAGTCTCCCATTCTCCTACAAGGGTGTTTGTCAGCCACTTAAGGAGTAGCCCACTAGGTGAGGACCTTGTAGATTCAAGACTTGCGGATGTTATCTCTGTCCTGAAAATGGAGGGAATTATTTCCTCCTCTCTGACTTTGGAGGAGGAGCTGCTTGATCTCTCATCCAGTTGTTCTTCGTCATCCAGCGAAATACTGCAATGTGTGTCTGTTGGCCCTCTTGGAGGCGCCTTGAGGGGACACTTCATCCTTGCGCTTTCCTCTCCCTGTATCTCTCCATGCTGTCGTGTGTATTTGCCACTGACAAAGACCTGAAGGCAGAAAGAGTGAAGGGAGTTTTTGAAAGCCTGAGATCCCAGTTTATGAGCTACTCCATCAAGCCTGTGAGTAACATCATTACCAGGGTAACAACAAAGATGGCTGCCTCCAATCAGCTTAGTTCAGAGACACTCCAGGCAGCATCAGCAAAATCATCTGCTGTGGCTCATAACCTTATTAGTTCGGTTTTATTTAAAGTTGCCACGGTGTCCTGCTCTGATGACTTAGAGGGTATGGGTGATCATCTCAGATGCCCCTCAACTCTGACCAGAGTTCTGACACCTTTGACCTCAGAGAAAGCTACACTGACACCTGCTGTTCTGAAGATCAGAAGGGAGATGTCTCAGGAAGTGGCCACCGAACTCCAGAGTTTCTTGAT
Source organism: Oncorhynchus nerka (assembly GCF_034236695.1). Lineage (NCBI taxonomy): Eukaryota > Metazoa > Chordata > Actinopteri > Salmoniformes > Salmonidae > Oncorhynchus > Oncorhynchus nerka. The sequence goes on along the minus strand of NC_088414.1, from coordinate 2,565,901 downwards.
CAAGGAATCCCTTACTGCCACCCAGACACCATCCAATGGACATGCTTGCACTTCTGGTTCTGCCCCAAGGGAAACTGTGCGGGACATCCTGAGGAAAACCAAAGAGGAGGCTTCCAACAAAAGCCTGAAAATGATTTTCTCTGTTAATTTGGATGAGCGGCTCACAGACTCAATTGCAGATGCCTTATATCCAAAGCTGCATGACAAATTGGAGTCGAAGAGAGAGCTGCAGGCTTCTTATTACAGCTCAGCTGCAGCCTCAGCCCCTTCGAAGTTGAGAGCAGCCTAGAGCTCCAGGAGATCACTGACCCACTATCTGAGTCAGTATTGTGTCTTCTGGATAGGACATTTGGAGATAAAGCTCAGAACTTAAAGACAGGCGGGGGTGTTTTACAATATGTCACAGACCCAACCTGTAGTAACCTGGTATATTTATGTTTACCAATAGATGGCAGTATTGACTCAAGACAGGGGTTTGCTTTCCGCTAACCGTAGCTATTTCCTATGTCTGACTATATAACTATGATTAAGAAAGCTTCAGGTAGTTTAAGCCAGGTGCATCAAAGAATGTAATTCTAAGTTACAATCAAATACTAAACTGTACTTAAGTCTCATGAGTTGTAACTCTAAGAAGCCTTTAAGGATACTACACAACCTATAAGAAGTTTTTGATTGGACGCCACACCAACGACGTCAATGTGGTTGTGCACACGATTGCAGTGGAGGAGTTGCCATGAATGGCCTTCACAAGAAGCAAGAGTTACCTTCCAGCACCAGTGGCAGAGGAAATGAGACCCTGAGCCCTACTAATTGCCTACTGGAGGGTGTAGTGGGCAAATTGGTATGGAAGATGCTATTTCAAGGCCTTGACATCCCTGAGGTACCCATGCACGACATCCGATCAGAACTTTAAGCTACAATATGAACTGGTTGCGAAGCTTTGTCCTCTGATGGTAAGGACAATCATGGCTACAACCATAGACAATCAACCACCTACTATTCAAGAAGCAGTGATGTCTTCCGAGAACATCCATCTGAAAGAGCTGTGTGAGGCAGGTATCAAACCTCTCAAAGAGAACCATGTACCCGATGACTCTGAGACAAACATCATGGTCAGAGGGGCTTTAGTGAAATTGAATCCTGTATGATTGAGACCTCCGACAAGGACTCTCCCAGTCTACATTCCACACCAAGCTGCTTCATGGGAATGAGCTTGACTCAGAGGACTTTGCATCACCTGTGTCATCCCCAACCACCACTCTCTCTGATGTGGCAATGGACATGGTGGTTTCTGTCCTTCGGGACATGTCCGATTCCCCAGACGTTACCTCAGCATTGGAAAAGACCAACGATCTCAAGACGCCGTACTCCCACCCCTCAAATGCAAGGATTGTAAGAGCCCTCTGCAGAGAGCTGGAGGAGCACATGGGCTCTCCTGATGCTCTGAGGCGAGCTTTGAGCCGCGGGAGATGACAACAGCCATTGCGAGAAATGTCACCAGGGAAGTCAACCGTCTGGGTTCAATCGTACCCAAAGTCTCTGTCAGGCCACTCTCCTCAGACATCTGCCTAAGGACAGACAAGGACAAGGTCATGGTTAAGGGCCGATGTGGCTCGGCTGAGGTGAAGGCATCCCAACCGGTGTATATTATTGTTCATGTAGAGGCGGTGATGGATATCATTGTCCGGCTGCGGTCTCTGATTGTTCCTCGGACCCAGGATAAACTGGCCAGCTGGACCCTAGTTGAGGATGTGACCACAAGCTGTCCAGTGCTCTGTGGGTGAGGGTGACTAACAGGTGGAGGGAAGCAAATGTCTGCCTGAAGGCAACAGACATCTTTCAGTTGGTGCTGTCTGTGCATAGAAAGTTGATGCAACGCTATGGCACAGAGGAAGCCCTACAGAAGATAATGTGCCACAAGGCACCCAAGCTGCACAAGGACATTGTCTGTCTTGTCACGAGCGGAATTATGGATGCACCATCCAAACTTCAAGGCACCAAAAATCTGGACTCTACACTCAACTTGAAAGAATTGACAGCCTTGTTTAATGAAATGACAACCCGTGAATCTTTGAATAAGAAAGCTGAGCAGAGCAGCATGAAGACTGAGATTGAACAGCCGGAGTGATCCACTGTGGAACAAGTGTTGGGGAATAATCAGAATTGGTTGGTAACATAGGTAAGATGTTTTATATTCATCATATGTTTGAAAGTTATTTCTCATCAAGAATGTTATTTTTGTATAATACTGTGGCAGGGTTGCAGTATCTGTTCTATGTCAAGACTAAGTTGCATGGGCCGCAGAGAGGGGAGAGGTCAATGTGTCATCATGTGTAAACATATCTTTTGCTCCACTGTGTCTGTGTGCCAGTCACTCCCTACTTTTCCCATCGGGGAGAGGATGATGGCAGTGTCTGGAATAATTCTATGCTCTCCGTGAGCTTGTCCAGGTTTGGTTGTATTTAGAATTGGTTGTATCTAAATGACAATTTGATATATGCCTGTTGATATGGAGGGTTGGTTTATGGTTCTGGGTTTGAGTAAGGAGACAAAGCTGAACGATTTATGTCTATGCTGTCTGACTATGTGTGTTATTTGCTATTAAAGGATCTCAGTTGCAAGGTAGTGGGGCTCTCAGAGAATTCATTGATAGACACTGAATTGATCTGAGAGTCACAGGGTTGTGATAGAGCTCATATAATTAAAGATGGACTTTGATAACTAACTCTGACTTGTGTTGTGGTTTGCTCTCATGATTTGGTAAATAGAGGAAATTTCCACGACACAAGTGACATCCGGTTCCACCAGCTTCATTAGGGAGCTTATATTAGAAGAAGTCCTAATGAAGCTTGTAAAGAAGATATGCCGTATGCCAAAAAGGACCAACAAGCGTCAGCGCATCCAGATCAGTGATCTGGTGACTGAGCTGATCCGATTGTTCGATGAGGAGGTGGCCAAATATCTGATTGAGGAAATGGAAAGGCAGCAAAAAAGTTTCAATTCTAAGATGACATCGAAGCTGGCAGATGCCATCTCCACTGACCTTGGGAAGGTCAAGCGTTTAAAACGCTCCTTGAAAATTGACGATTTATTTGAGGATCAGGAGATGCTTTCCATTGTCTCTGTCATTGTTTCTCACAAGCTACAAGACCTTGAAGACTCATGCAGTGATGATGTGGAGGATTTGGAATCTGAGGGGGTGCAATTATGCCACCAACAGAAAGGTAAGACAAGCTCAGATTACTCTTGAATGGTCATTGGTTGTGCTTTTTGATATTGGCACCAGTAAGTATAGTTGTATAATTATAGGAATATGTAAAGGAAGTGAAATTGAAGTTGAATTGTGCATCCTTGAATTCTGATCAGTCCAACATAGCATTGTCCTTACAGACACTACAAACCAGCCAGAGATGTACATTGCTTGTGGATTCTCCACCTATGAGTGAGTATTCCTGGTGGGAAATGTTCTTATTTGACAATTATAAAGAAGTATAAAGAAGTAATACATTATTGTTTTTTCAGACAATTGTCTATCTGAAATTCTTACATATTTTCATCTTCTTGCCAGTTAAATTATCCAAGATGAGGAAAGGCATCCGGGACTTCTTCTGGGGAGTCCAGAAGGCCTGGAAACACTTGGTCACCTGCAAGTCCTCTGGGTCCTCTGATGGGTAGCCTGGATGACGTGCAGCCCATGTCAGTTGCTTTTGCCAGGCTACATCTGAGGAGGACACCACAACTGGCCTCAATACAACATTTTTATTTTTGTTGTTCATTTCTGTTTTCATTTTGAATCCCCTAATGCTGCTATATTTGAACCAGGCTGTCAGTGGACTAGATTACCATTAGTTTAAACTCCTTATGGAAGATCCACTATAGGCTAGTCAACACCAAAATTCCATCTGGGTCTTTTGATCCCTTATTAGCTCCCACTCCTGTAACTAGGAATGTGAGCTTCTAAATGTCATTCAGACATCTACAGCTTCTCCTGTGATTAGGAAGATAAGCTAAGAAGCCCAACCAATTGACTAGATGTGCTGTACATCTGATGCCCTCTCCCTATTGTAATCATTGATCCACGTCCATTGCAGCCTCTAAATTTGATGTAGATATTTAGCCTAAATTAAAAAATGACAAGGAGGGAAGGCCGACAGCAGCTTCTACTCTTACGATTAAGAAAGTGGTGCTAAACTTTTTGGCCTTTGAGGAACTATGTATTTGTTTTTTCAATCACTTACATACTTTTTAATGGTTGTTTTAATAAAGCATTTGTATTGCAGATTTTGATTAATATTGTATCTTTCAGAATTTTTCATTTTAATTTAGGTATTCATTTGATGATATGGGACTAAAGCGTAGTTTATACCCTACATACGTACACAAGAAATAACTACAAGCAGCTACACAAAAAAAGCTCGACACAAGAACGCAGGATCAGCATTTTGTGAAGCGTTCTTGTGTTGCACACGAAGGGTATGAACTAGGCTTAGTAATTTTATGACTTCTATAAGGGTATATAATGATATCCATAGTGCAGTATTAAGATATTCATTATGGAGCTTTATATTATAGTAGAAATAATGTAAATGAATAAAAGTGAATTGATGTATGTCAACTTGATGGCGATATTTGCTTGCTCAACAAAAGCTATATTGGTGTTAGACGGTCTGAAGTTGCATGACATTCACGTATTTATTTAATTGTCACGGCCCTGAAAGAGGTAGAAAAGGCCTCAAGATGGTGACAAATATCTTCTGTCATACAATCTAATCAATGTATTTATCACATGCGCTGAGAAGAACAGGTGAAATGCATACTTACATCTTCCTTTAACTCTGCCTTGGCAGAGAAGGGCTTGATGAATCATGTACAGTATATGGACCAGCATCCCAGTGGAATGCTTTTGACCCTTTGTAGAGTCCATGCCCCGACGAATTGAGGCTGATCTGAGGGGGAAAAAGGGTGCAACTAAATATTAGGAAGGTGTTCATGATGTTTTGTGCACTCAGTGTATATACTTCAGGTTGTATATATTTGAAGTTATAGGAGAATGTGAGTCTTACGGCCAGCTGCCATATTCTTGCATGTATTCAGCATCCGGAACCGTGAAGCCTGGCAAGCGAGTTTAGTATGATTTGACATATGATATTTATGCACCACGTGTTTATGTGACTACTCTGTTTGCCTAACTTGGGGAGACAAAGAAAGTAATACTTTCAGAAGAGGACTTAGACATATTGAAAAAGAGGACTTTATCATGGCCCATTCATACTAGCAGGGAATCCCCTCTCTCAGAGGCTGAGGCGAAGAGGAGCAGTCGTAAGCCCACTCCATGTGAGTGGCTTTACCGTAACCTCAAGCACAGTGGAACGGTGGAAACTCATCTGTATAATTGTGTCGAGGAGATCCAGACTGCATTTCAAATGGCACGCTATTCACTATACAATGCATTACTTTTGACCAGGGCCCATAGGGGTCTAGTCAAAAGTAGTGCACTGTATAGAGTGCCATTTGGAATGCAAGTTCAGACTCAGCTTTAATAAGGGGATTAGGTCTGCTAGCCAGTGTTCCGTCTCTCTCTCTCTCCCTCTCCTGCAGGCATGCTCATGTACAATAAGGTGTTTTCGGAGCATGATGACTCAGCTAATTGGTGACCAAACTCACTTTTTGTAGTGTTGTCACGCCCTGGCCTTAGTATTTCTGTGTTTTCATTATTATTTTGGTTAGGCCAGGGTGTGACATGGGGATTTATGTGGTTTGATTTGTCTGGGGTTGTGTGTAGTAATGGGATTGTGGTTAGAGTAGTACTCTAGGTAAGTCTATGGTTGCCTAGAGTGGTTCTCAATCAGAGGCAGATGTTTATCGTTGTCTCTGATTGGGAACCATATTTAGGCAGCCATATTCTTTAGGTCTCTTATTGGTGATTGT